>NC_056726.1:1003994066-1004029066 GCF_019279795.1 Protopterus annectens
GTGAAATTAAAACGATCAGGGGCCTAAAAGCTCTGAACTGCAAAGATAGACTAGAGATGTCATCTGTATACCTAGTTTCATATGGACTCCTTAGGGGAGATCTGTGCCTTGCTTATAGGACTACAAGAGATCCAGTTGTTCAAGAATTCGTATACCTCAATAAATCAAACAGCACAGCTAGCATCAGGACTAGAGATAAGAAGAAGTGGGGGGATACATTTCTTATGCAGTGCCTACCCCTTCTCCGGAATAAACTCCTTCTCCAAGTTTAGCAGTATGGCACACTGTCTGCCTTTAAAAAGGAGCTAGATAACTGGGTGGGTGTTCATAAATTCTCCCCTAGTATGACTGGTCTGGCCATACTTGAAATAAGAAGCATAAGGTTGGGTACTAGCAAGCAAATGTGACCTTGAGTCTCAGTTGTCATGTAATTCCTGTAATCCTATGATCCTATCCTAAAAATTCAAGGCAACTGAGTGTAACAGCCATTATGCCTTGCTGGTAACCTTCCCGGACCGTGCAACCCCTCTCTAGGTGGGCTAAGCCAGTCAAACCCCGGGCGAATTCATGAATACCCGCTTAATCATCTAACTGGTCCTGGTGGTATGCGAAGCCATAATTGTTTGTTTTAGACAAATGACTACTGTATGCTCAAGGATACAGAACCTGAACAATCCAGTAGAACTGAACACAGGTCCAAACTCAGTCAGCTGAGATTCTAACTCTCTTTCCCTGCAAAGAACCAATAGTCTGCAAACATTATTACTTTAATGATACAGGACCAGGTCAATCTAGTAGAACTGAACACAGGTCCAAACTCAGTCAGCTAAGATTCTAACTCTCCTTCCCTGCAAGGAATCAACGGTCCTACAAACATTATTACGTTAATGATACAGGACCCAGCCAGTCCAGTAGAACTGAACACAAGTCCAAACTTAGTGAGCTGAGAGACTAACTCTCCTTCCCTGCACAGAACCAATGGTCCTGCAAACATTATTACTTTAATGATACAGGACCAGGTCAATCTAGTAGAACTGAACACAGGTCCAAACTCAGTCAGCTGAGATTCTAACTCTCTTTCCCTGCAAAGAACCAATAGTCTGCAAACATTATTACTTTAATGATACAGGACCAGGTCAATCTAGTAGAACTGAACACAGGTCCAAACTCAGTCAGCTAAGATTCTAACTCTCCTTCCCTGCAAGGAATCAACGGTCCTACAAACATTATTACATTAATGATACAGGACCCAGCCAGTCCAGTAGAACTGAACACAAGTCCAAACTTAGTGAGCTGAGAGACTAACTCTCCTTCCCTGCACAGAACCAATGGTCCTGCAAACATTATTACTTTAATGATACAGGACCAGGTCAATCTAGTAGAACTGAACACAGGTCCAAACTCAGTCAGCTAAGATTCTAACTCTCCTTCCCTGCAAGGAATCAACGGTCCTACAAACATTATTACGTTAATGATACAGGACCCAGCCAGTCCAGTAGAACTGAACACAGGTCCAAACTCAGTGAGCTGAGATTCTAACTCTCCTTCCCTGCAAAGAACCAATGGTCCTGCAAACATTATTACTTTAATGTTTGTTAACTTCCTTTGCATTGCACTACGTTAATTCTGTATGTTTTAGGGTTCCTGCACATCACTGAGCCATTCTCCTGTTCTACCCCTTCCCCTTCCTTTCTTTAATGTCTTCAGCTAACTGCTATACCCCACCTCTAACTCCCTACTGAAATTCCCTTCAGCAGGCTTTGTTCTAACTAGTTGCGGTGAAAATCAGCTTGTCCTAAGCCTGTTTACTGTCCTCTGTCCTTTTGCTGCTCAAACAATGCTCCATTGGTTATATTCTCTGCTAATTGTTTTTATAGATTGTTTTATGTTGACTGCCACCAACTAGTTCTGCTCTACTCAGTTCACCCTCCACTCCCCTACCCTGCCCCCAATGTCCACTACATCTACATTTATCTACAGCTAACCACACCCTCCGACTTTCTGTCTACCAATCAAACAGCCTCTCTCATTTTACACACCCCTATTCCTCATTACTCCAACCTTCTGTCTCTTCCTCTCTCTCCAACCATATTCTCTGTTTTCTTGCCTTTCTATCTGCTGAACATATCTGTCTCCTACCAATACCTCTCAACCTTGCTGATTATACTTTTTTCCAATTCTCTACTTTTCCACTCCAAATAATTCACCTTCCCTCCTATATTACCTTTTCTCCCCTTTCACTCTCTATCCCAAACCAGTTCTTTCTCCAGTTATAAAATGTCATCATCTCTTAATATACACCTAAAAAATCTATCCTAGCACTCCATCAGTCTCACCCTCCTCATACTTGTTTATTCTGTAACTTCATACCAAAATGAACCAAATACCTACTGCTGCTACCACCCTATTACTAATCATCAGTCCCACCTGTCTACACAATTCTACTACTTAATTGCTGCAGACATCTTTAATACAACCCACACAGGTTACTTCCCTTACAAATGTGTCCAGCTCCAATCCAAATCTATCCCACTCCTTGGACACCACAACCTCTTAACTAAACTCACCAAAGCTCTTCTGATCTTCTCCTCTCAACTAATACTTAGCGGAGACATCCATCCTAATCCTGGACCCCAAGAAATTCAAAAACAACTCTATCCCCCCTTTCCCTCCCCATTGTACTGGTATTTCTGCTTTCCCTAAAGGCTCTAAGCTCCTACTACTTAACATCAATCTAAGAAGTATAGTCCATAAGATTCATGACCTTCATGCCTGCCTCTCCCAATACTTCCCTGATATCACCATACTTACTGAAATCTGGTTAAAACCTGACATTAAGAACAATGAGATCCTCCCTCCAGGTTATAACATACATCATTGCAATGTTAAAAAACAAGTGGGAAGGGGGAATAGCCATAATGTTTAAGCAAAATTTAAAATTGGATCTAATACAGACACATACTCCTGAATTTAGTTATGTTGAATTATTATGCACTAAACTCAAAATCAACAATAATAAACACCTAACTGTAATTGCTATTTACATACTCCCCCCAGCAATAATCCAAACATTATCGAGGAATCTTCCACTGGATATCTTCCACATTCACACAAGAAACTATCAGTCTGGGAGATTTCAACACGGACTGGTACTGTTAATCTCAAATAATCCCACGAGTTTCATCAGTCTGTGTGACTTTTCCTCAAGTAATCCATAACACTACAAGAACTGATAAAGCCTCTAAAAGACAATCTATATTAGACTGTTTTCTAACCAACAAGCCTTCCCTAGCCTATCACTCACGTTGCCTCCCCGATAGTATTAGTGACCATCTCCCCACCTACTTACTTAGACACCATCTCAACCCTCCCAGACAAAATTCCTTCCATCTAACTTGCAACAAGAAGAATTTCAATATTCAAACTTTTATTTCACTCTTACAACTCTGCAACTGGTCACCACTCAAAACTCTTCCTCTTAATACACCCATATACTATTTCAACTCTACCTTCCTTGTGGTACTAAACAGGTTATCCCCTTGTAGATCCAGTAGAATAAAATCTAACTACACACCCTGGTTAACAAAAGTTGCCAAAACTCTAGTCAAACAAAGAGAAAAAGCTTGGTCACTCTGGCTCTCCAGCAAAAAATCAAGTTAACCATTATCTATTTAAGCAACTTCATAATAAAGCCAAGTCAGAAGTCAAACTAGACAAAAAACTAACTAGTTTACCAATTTACAGAACAACAATCCCAAAAAATGTTGGTCTGTGATAAAAAATATCCTCCACCTTGGCCAAACTTCCACCCATACTCCCTCAGCCACTAACAACACCAACAGTACTGCAGAACAATTCAACTATTTCTTTACTAACTCCATTCAATCTCTCTCCAAGAATAATCTTAGCACACCTATAACTATCCCTAACTTTGTAATGCAACCAGGGACTCATTCCCATTTCCAAACTTAAAACCACAACCCTTGCTGCAGACAACCTACCCACAGAATTCCTAAAGCTAGCTGCTGATGCCATAGCCTACCCCATCAGCATTCTTATCAACCACTCTATCTCTGAGCATTATGTTCCCTCAGGCTGGGAAATTTCTGAAACTATTCCCCCTGCACAAAGGTGGCAACTCTACCAAGCTATCTAACTACAGATCCATTATTATCCTACCACCCCTTTCCAAAATATTAGAAAAATGTATTCACTTGCAACTGTTAAACCACCTCTTAATGAATAACCTCTTATCCAACAAACAACACGTGTTCTGCCCTAACCACAGTACCACTACTGCCCTTCTAAGTTTCACTGACACCATTAACCAGCATAGAAATAATGGGAAGTGTGTATCCTCCATCTTTCTGGATCTTTCTAAAGCTTTTGATACCGTTTCCCACCAGAAACGTCTTGACAAAACTTTCCTGTCTACAACTTAGCCACACTTCCCTAGCATGGTTCCATAGCTACCTATGCAGTCACCAGCAAGCAGTTAAATGGCAACAAGAACTATCTTCATTATTAGCTGTCAACGTGGGGGGTACCCCAAGGTTCCATCTTAGGGTCACTACTCTTTACTATTTTTATAAACCAGCTCCACACATCTACTCCCTTAGCCTCCATTGTTTAATATGCTGATGATACCACACTTATCTGTGCAGCACCATCCTTAAATCAACTTGTTATTATAACACAGCAATCCTTTACAGTTGTTGAATCATGGCTATCTGATTCTCACCTGATTCTGATTCCTTCCAAAACAAATCTTATGCTCTTTCACCCCAGCATGTTTCAAAAGCCACCACCTCCATTCCAAATGCATTCCACAAACAACACCATAGTAACAGTTGCATCATACACTAAACTATTAGGTGTAATAATCAACAATAAACTGAAATTCAACCTACAGCTTTCTCAGTAAATAAAGAAAACACATATCAGACTAAGCTTTCTTTATAGAATCAAGCCATTTAACACATCTTCTCTCCATCCTACTATATGCTGCTCCTATCTTCACTAACTTAAGTAAAACTGATTTAACATAACTTGAATCTTGCTAAAATAAAATTGCTAAATTCGCTTCTAACTCTCCTTTCAGGTCTCACTACTGCTCTGCCTTAGTCCAACTAAACTGGCCAGAACTACCACATTATTTAATGTACACTCAACTTGCTATCGCTCATAAGCTAGTATTTCAACCTGACAAAATCCCTGCTCTTCAGCTAATGCTTCAACCTCACTTTAACACTCGCCCACTTTGCTCCTCACACAAATCTCTGTTACAGGTCTCTAAATCCAACAATAAAGCCGGTGACTGTCTGTACTCAAACTACATCTCCAAACTATGGAATTTTATCTCTCAGCTAATGCCAACCACACTCACTTCAAAAATCAACCAAGACTCTACTTCAGTGACAACAGACTTTGTTCATGTATGTGTCCTGGTAAACCCTTTCCCCAGTATATTAGTTTTTAACTTACTTTCCTACCACACGTCACCCACCATATGTAATTTGCCGCCTTCTTTTTCTCCCCTTCTTTTCTCCCTCTTATTACTTATCCTGCTTAAACACTTTTCCCTAGTCTCTCAGGTTTTTATGCTTACTCTCCCTTCATACCACCTCCTCCATATGTATTTTATTACTTTTTTTACTTCCTTCCACATCTGTAATATTTCATCCTTTCCAACTTCTAGCCTTTATTTTAAAGTTAACTTCTCACATTTGCCCCTCCCTTTCATCCCCATCTCCATAGCTCTATCCCCTACTCTATACCTTCGTATTTCTGCTCTACTCTCCTTTCCACTGCATATCTTAGACTCTTGCCTCTCTCTCATCTGATGTTCCTTTTTCATAACTTTCCATGCAATGTTTGCTAATATTTCTCATCTGGCTTCAACTAATAACCATCTTGCTTTATTATTCCCTATCCATCCTACTGAATGTTCTTTTTTAAATTGTGGGCAACTATTAGTTATTACGGTGTGTTCAAACTAGTATTCTTAAATATTTTTGGATATTTGTGTTCCTAAATGTTTGTATTTCAAAATGTATCTATTTCTAATTGTTGTATGTTAATATTGTTTACTGTCTTTGGGGCTTTTCAACCTGGGCCACCTCTGAAAATGGGCTTTCATCCAGTCTGACTATCCCTGTAAACAAATGTTACATGAATAAATAAATAAATAAATAAAACACACAAATCATATTTGAAGATGACAGTGTAGCACACTACTTGATTGTCAAGTGAAGTCTATTTCAGAGGCGGGAGAGGCACTGAATGATGAATCTGACTCCCCAGCTGGTTTAATTTATCTGTTGATGAAGATACAGATCACTCATTCTGGTATTAGTGGACATGCCTGCTTTATGAAGGTATAAGATATCCATGACCGCTGGCTCCCCAGGTGGATGGAGACAAGGTATACTATTCCTCTGAGGAGTCAAAATTATACTAAGTAAGGGGACAGCTCCTCTAATCATGTACCTTATTTGCTTTTGGTGTTTAGGTTCATAGGTTCATACTAGGCTATCTGCCCTAGGGCATTTATAAGCTTAGCCAGAATGTGTTTGGCTTTCGCCACCCATTTTAAATTAATTTTGCTATGCCCTTTTTTTGAGGTTAGTATACTGTGCCTCTGTCTAACAGTGACACAGACGTCATACCCGGGGTAAACCTACGATCTCCCATCCACTCATCAAGATTCCTCTTGAAGAGAGTCAATGAGGGACTCTGCCTAACCTGGACTGGGATTTTATTCCAGAGTGAAGGGAACCTCTGGGTTATGAATCTGTCCCTCCAGCATGTCCTATTTATTTCAGTGCTGAGGTTCAAGTCTCTCGAGCGTGTAGCTCGATAGGATTTGGATTTTCTGAGGTGCAGCATGTCCATTAATTCCGGGTTGGACATGGCTTTATACGCCAGGCACAGATCGCCTCTGAACAGGCGGTATGCCACTGAGTAGAGCTGGAGTTTCTTTAACCGGGCAGCATATGGCATCTGTTTGAGCCCTTTGATCCTCTTGGTGAGGTACTTTTGGGGTCTTTCCAGTTTCTGCAGGTGTCTGGTAAGGTACATCCCAAAAGGGGCATTGTACTCAATTATGGGCCTGATGAGGGATGAGTAAAGAGGCACGATGACCTCCCCTGATCTAGATGTGAATCCCTTCATGATTAGGTGGGCTATATAAAATGTTTTTCTAACCACTTTGGCCACGTGGTTGTCAAATGAGAGATTGCTATCAACTTGGGTCCCCAGGTCCCTAATTACTTCTTCTGTACTTAATGGATTACCACCTATGTGGTAATTTGTGGGCACTTTGTTTTTGCCAAAGGGATGACTATACACTTTTGGCGTTTAGCTTGAGGCCATGGCTCTGGCACCAGTTGTCTGTTTCTATGAGGCCCTTTTGGAGGATGCTTGTGTCGGCTGGAGAGTCGCTTATGGTGCCCAGTTTGCAGTCATCTGCGAACTTGGTCAGCCACAGTCCTTCTGTGTTGGCCTGTACCTCCGAGAAATATATACTGAACAAGAGAGGTCCCAGGACTGAGCCTTGTGGGATGCCACTTGTAACTGGTTTGGAGTCTGACATGGCTCCAGCAATTCTAACCATGTGGGTTCTGTCCTTGAGCCAGTTTGCAACCCATCTAGTGACATAGGGGTTTATATTTAAGCTGGTGAGCTTATCTATAATGCCCGAGTTGGGTATTGTATCGAAGGCTTTTGCGAGGTCCAGGTAGGCTGTGTGGACCACCTTCCCTCGTCAATGGCCTTGGTGACTGTTTCAAAGAAATCAACCAGGTTTAAGAGGCAGGATCTGCCCTTAACAAAGCCGAACTGGGTAGGATCCAGTGTCTGTAGGTCCCCAATATCTTTATTTATGAGGTCCATGATTATCCTTTCCATAGCTTTGCAGACCAAGCTAGTCAGGCTTATGGGCGATAGTTTCCAGGATCCGTTGAGGCACCACCTTTGTGGAGAGGGACCACAGTTGCTGTATGCCACTCTTTGGGTACATATCCTGTAGTAAGGCTGAGATTGAACAGTAGTTTTATGTTTGGGTTTAGCTCTTCTTGGAGTTCATGTAGGACGCAGCCGGGACACCATCTGGTCCCATTGATGCTGTGTTTTTGCTTTAAAGAGGACGGCTCTTAACTGAGCAACTGAGATGTCAGGGGGGCAGCACTCTGCTGGAATAGATATTTGCCCTTTTGGTGGGGAGGGAGAAGTTTGCACTGAACCTGTCAGCTAGGATGTTGGCAATGTCTGTGGGTTCGGTGTATTTTTTGTCATTTTGGACTAATTCTGAGCATATCTGGGAATTACCACCCAGGTTCCTAACATAACTAAAGAAAGCCTTGTGATTATCCTTAGTGTCCTGTGCAATTTTTCTCTTGAAGCTGGCCTTAGACGATTTTATGAGTGCCCGTAGTTTTTTGCTAATACTGATCAGAGATGCCTTCCCTTTTTGGGATTTTGCTCTATCATTTAGTAGCTTTCTCCTTCTATGGTGGCAAATTAAATTACAAGCTGGGCAAATGCCATTTTGAATAAAAAGGCTTTAATTGGAAAATAAATTCAAATGTTTTTAATAAGATTGTATATTATTTATTAATTCACTAGAATGAATGTAATTTATGATCAGTACGCATACAGTTTTTTAAGAATACATTTATATACGTTGTTTTTTTAATATTGGTCAGAAACCTATTTAATATTAATGATTTTTAATATAATTAATTGTGATGTCATAATTGTTGGATATAAAAGGAAGTGTTTGAGAATGCTGATTGATTCTGATGAAATCCCTATGTAAGGGAAGAAAGCGCTCAATCCTGCTGTCCGTTTTATTATTTTAACGTTTTAGAGTGTTAAAAATAAAAAACTAAAGTGAATTCCATCTCAGCAGTGACTATATACATTTTTTGGATTTGTGGACTTTGCACTGTTGGGTTCGTTCATTTTGGTCTATTGTATAGCTTGTTTATGGCTGGGGTCCACCAGACAGGACGTCTGCCTTTGGAGGATTGGGTCTTGGTTTTATTCGGGATCGCATGATCCATGCATTCCTGAAGGTGTTCATAGAATGTGTTTATAAAGGATTTGAAGGATTCCACCTCAGTTTTGAGGAGTGTGAAATTTGCTTTAGAGAAGTTTTTCACTGTGGTTTTCTGGGCAGGGGGTGGGATCGGGATGTGAATATCCAGTGAGATTAGTTTATGGTCTGATCTTACCAGTGATGGATACACTTCTGGTCTGGAGCATAGAGTCCCCATGTTGGTGATGATCAGGTCCAGTATGTTTTCCCCTCTTGTGGGAGTGGTAACAAGTTGTTCCATAGCATTTGAGTTTATAAATTCTAGGAACCTTTGGGCTAGGGTGTTGGAGCTAGAGTAATGCTCCCAGTCTATGTTTGGGTAGTTGAAGTCACCCAATATAATGGTGTTTGGAGAGACCTTCATATTTTCCAGTGTTCTCATGAAGGCCGAGTGGGGTTCCTGGGTTAGGGAGGGTGGTCTGTAGCAGGCTATAAACTGGAAGGCAGTTTTACCCACTGTTAGTTGCACATGGATAGTCTCTGATGCTTCGTGCTGTGCCACCAACCTGGAGGTGTGGGTATCTTTGATGAATATTGATACTCCCCCTCCTTTTGTGGGCCGGTCCAAGTTTTGGGGCCAAAAAGCATGGTATGAGGTATAACCTGGTAGTGCTGGGGTGCTCTCGGGAGCCTTGAACCAGGTTTCTGTTACTGCACAGATATCGATTTTCTCCATGCTAAGGAGAGTTTCGAGTGCGTGCATCTTGAGGTATAGACTTCTGGCGCTGAGTAGCATTACTCTTAGTTCCTTATCCCTTGTGATACCTATGGAGGTGGGTTTGTCTTTTGAGCCTTGCCTAAAAAAGGCACTATGGGAGTAGCAAGAGCCTTTGCCAATATCTGAAAGCCCAGGGGTGACAGGTGCAGGCCGTCCCTAGCAAAGCATCGTGGCTTGTCGAGCATGTCATCCCAGGCTAACAGGTATTGGATCCCCTTTGAATGACACCAATAATTAAGCCAATTGTTGAAATTGATCATCTTGTCTTCATATTGTGGCATCATTCTTGGTGAGGGTAAGATGCTACTCAAGGTCAGGGTCATACCGGCCTGGGCCACATGCTGAGAGAGCTCCTCTATGTCTCTTTTCATGTAGTCCAGGGAGGTACGTCTCAGGTCATTCACACCAGCATGGACAATGACTGAGTCATATTTGTACTTGCCTTGGAGTGACCTGAGTGCTTGTGTTATGTGGCGGATCCTAGCGCCCGACAGGCAGCTCACCATGACCTTCTCCTTGTTCAGCCTGGTGAGCGGGACATCAGTGTGCCTGATGATAGAGTCACCTATTACAAGTGTATCAGGTGTGTTGTTTAGCCTTAAGGGCTGTGACTGTTCGGCACACTGGCTTTGTGAGCTATGTGTTGCACGTGTTTTATTTTGGGGTAGCGGTTGCTTGGGTGTCTGCTTTGGAGGTCTCTGCTGCTTAGGCAGATTTTTATTTAGAGCCTCCGAGTATGTTTTTGTGTGTTTATGTGTTTGGTCTGCTGTCGTGGTAGGTCTATGTGAGACTGGAATTGTACTGAGTGTGGTTTCCTTCTCCTCCTGACTGGTTACGCCAGTACTGAGTTGAGAGAGCTTAGCCTCCATTTTGGCTATATGTATGCATCTCTCACATGTGTTGGAATTTATTGGGAGGAGGAGAGGGTTGTCTGTGTACATGAGGCAGTTGTAACATTGCCTCAAGATTCCCAGATTCACCAGCTGGACCGGAGAGAAGATTGACAACTGACCTTTGGACATGCTAGAATAGTATTGGGAATTCCTTTATAATTGAAAAAAAAAGGGCCAATGGGGAACAAGATACTCGAGAGGACTTTGTGAGAGTGTAGTGCTTTTAATTTTTTAGTAATTTTTTAGTTTGATAATCAGAAGGCTGTGGGTTCTATTCTGGCATCAGCTTGCTGGATTCATTTTTTTCAATCTGACACTGCAGTCCAGCATAAAAGGGGTACTGCACTTCTGAGTGTGCTGTCCTTTGAATGAGATGTTAAACTGAAGTCCTGTCTGCCAGAACTGGTGGTAGCTCAGATGGACGTAAACAATACCATGGAACTTATTGAAAGTGGTGGAAACAATCAAAGAAACATAATAGAAAACATAAAAACACCGTCTAAAATAAAATCATATATTTTCCATAAAAACATATAAAATCTGTTGCATATTCATCTTTTCAATATTCCATCTCACATTCCAGTCCAGATTTTTTTTATTTTTATTTTATTTATTTTTATTTTATTTTATTTTTTTTATTTTATTTTATTTTTATTTTTTCATACTCTATAAAACATGCTCATATTTTCTTCCTTGTTACACACAGTGGCAGATTAAGTATACCTTGGGCCCTACACTATGTTCCAATCATGGGCTCCCACTCCCAGTTTGTTATTTAGAGAAACTGCACATAAAAACATCTTCGTCTGGTTTCACATTCCTTATTGTCAGAGCCATAACTAGGTCATCTGGTGCCTTGGGCAGTTTCCTTGACTGGCACTCCCCTTCAACGTAAAACTGAAGATCAGGAAAAAAAGAAGTGCTCCCAAAGCTGAGGAACTCGCTACAGTTAGTAACACACTGAGCTTTTAACTTCAAGCATGAATGCTATGAGCATTCATATATGAAACCACAATATCATCTGTGACCTCTTAAATGAATGCTGGTAATGCACTTATGTCTCATCAGCAACTGACAATCACACCCTATAAGAGTTTGCCCTGGGGGAGCCATACTCAAGTCACAATTCTGCTTACTGTTTTAAGCGCATCCTGATGTGTGTCATTTAGAACCAACACAACAGCACTGTTAAACACAATCAGTGTTGTCTGTCTAGAAATCGCTAAAACACTGAAAGTGTGCATGTACTGCAATATTTTGAAGTGGCCGTACAAAAAAAACATAAATAACATAACATATTTCTCCCGAGAAAGTTACATATTGCAACTCTTGCCAGATGCATTAGTAGTGAAATGTATGTGCGCCTTCTTCAGTGAAGTGTGACTCATTGAACTGTGATGGAAGGGTTTTGCATGTCTGACAAACACAACCTTTTTTCTGAATTTGGGGGATTGTTAGGAAAATCATAGCTCTCTCTCTTTCTGTCTTTTGAGCGGTTCAGTTTTATAAAAGCAGCTGTATACTGTTATAGCCATTATATTCATTTTTTTTTTAAGTATGGGATACTTCTATGGTATGTAGTCACACTGAGAGGACTTCTCCCAGTTCGCATGCTCACCAAATGTGTGCACGCAAGGTTGTAGTAACCATGGCTTAAAGGTAAGTCCTAGGCTCACTGCCCCTGCGGGCCATTTTAAGCATGGCCAATGTCCCTTTTGGTGCTGAGATAAACCTATCCCATTTGGTTAGAGACTGGCATTACTGAGCCCATGGTTGATAATTATATAGTACCCGTTGTGAGAATAACTGGGATCATACCATAGATAATTTGAGGAGACCCATGAGTGGGATTTAGCCATAATGTGTGGCAGATTAATAACATGACCAGACAAATTGTAAAGAACTTTAATTTAAAGAGGCCACATTGTATTTTGTGTTTATTTCAAGCATTGCTGAACAATAAGCTACAGAACTTGTCTGCAAAATTCTAAGCAGAATAGAGTGTCAGAAAACAAAAAGGAAAGAATGTTAATGGGTCATGGAAATGTTTCAATACAGTGAAAAATGCACTTTGTGTCACTGTCTCTTTCCAATGATTTCTAAAAATATTCAAGCCTCTTGTGCCTGAAGCTCTTATTATCCTGTCAAATTTCGGAGTACTTAAAGAATGGGTATGATGAGATACTCGGATGCAGGTGAACAGTAAACAAAAGCATTTTACTGATACCTGCAAAGACAAACAGTTGCTCTGGCCTTCGGTAGATCAGGATTCACCTGTCCCAGACCTTCACATAATAGATATTTAAAAGTATTTGCCTGTGTGTGTGTGTGTGTGTGTGTGTGTGTGTGTGTGTGTGTGTGTGCTTACTTGTATCATGCACGCATGTGTGGTGCATACTTGTATATTTAACTTTACTCAATTTCCTCATAAAATATATTGTCTTTCTGCATTACATAAACAGGATAACATTTATCAAAGAAATATGTTCACAGCACAACCGACAGTAAGTTTAAGATGCCCTAATCCATCAAGCAATTTATTTCTTAGGTACTCTCTGGATTTATAATTTGTTCTTTGTTCTCTGTGTCTCTATCTCACTTTTATTTATTTGTTTACTGACTTAGTAAGTCCACTCACAAATGTTTGTTTTAGATACTATTTGACCATTACAAAGAAGAAAGCATATCCATATTGTCACAACGGTGCCAAACAAGCTCTACTTAGTAAATGAGTTCTTCAGCAAGAAAGTACAGTTGTGTAAAATCTTACCATAACAGTAGATGTCCCTACCTTCACTGTTGCAGTATTCTTAACATATGGGGATTCCCTGCCATGGATGCCTGATGTCTGGCCAGTCAAACAAAGCCTACTGTTGCTTTAAGGTATGCCAAACATCACCCAAATGCTCCTCTCATAGTGTAGGGCATAAAGGTGACATTCAGGTGTAACATCCTCAGAACTGATTGCCCCAGTAGGAACACCAGTCCAAGGAAACTCAAGGGGTAACCTGTACATCCAAGAAGAAAAGGACTAGGAGGATGGACGGAGGGAGTAAATACAGCAGCGGTGAAGGCAAGGACAACTACTGTTATGGTAAGATTTTACACAACCGTACTATGTCCTTGCATTTACCACTGCAGTATTAATACCTTATGGGAGAGAGCCAAAGTCTGAGAAAAACCTTGGGAGAAAGAAGGAGCAGTAGAGCCCCCCTAAGAAGCCATGAAGAATGGCCATAGCAAAACCAGCTCTAGCTGTGGAGGTACCATTTAACTTGTGTTTGTTAAAAGTATGCACAAAAGTCCAGGTAACTGCTTCAAGAATAGAATTAGTGTCTAATCCCTTGAAAAAAAGTACCAGAAGAAGCCACAGCTCTAGTAGAATGAGCCATTACAGAAGACGGAAGGCTCTTGCCATGAAAAGTACAACAAAAAGAAATAGCCTTTGAAATAAAAGAAGAAACAGTTTGCTCGGATACAGCTAATCCTAAAGACTTAAGTGAAAGGAAACAAACAACTGATCAGATTTTCTAATAGCCTTAGTCTTATCCAAATAACATCTGAGCTGTCTATGCACATCCAAAGTATGCAACACTCCCTCATTGTCAGATAGTATTGCTGATGTATTTTTATATTATATATATTATTATATATATTATTTTATATTTTTATTTTATGCAATTGATGTATTGCTGTACATATGTAGCACTATAAACCTACAATGATCTTAAACTTCAATGTAACAATGTATATATATATATATATATATATATATATATATATATATATATATATACATATATATATATAGGTTCATAGGTTCATAGGTTCATACTAGGCTATCTGCCCGAGGGCATTTACAAGCCTAGCCCATCGTTTTGTGCTTACGCCACCCCTTTAGTATGGGGAACTATACCCATTATTTTGCTGTGCCTCTGTCGAGCAGTGACACTGAGGTAATCCCTGGGGTATATCTGCGATCTCCCATCCATTGGTCAAGATTTCTCTTGAACAAGGCCAGCAGGTGCTCTGCCTCACATGTACGGGATTTTGTTCCACAGCATAGGGAGTCTTTGGGTGATGAATCTATCCCTCCAGCACGTCCTATTAATAGCCGTGTCGAGGTTTAAGTCTCCGCCCTTGTGGCTCTGATGGATCTAGATTTTTGAGGTGAAGCATATTCATCAAATCTGGGTTTGACATGGCCTTGTATGTTAGGCAAAGGTCACCTCTGAGCAAGCGTGGCGACTGAATAGAGCTGGAGTTCTTTCAGTCGGGCAGCATAGGACAGATTTTTGAGACCCTTTATCCTTTTGGTGAGGAACTTTTGTGGCCTCTCCAGCTGCTGCAAGTGTCGGGTCAGATACATTCCGAATGGGGCATTGTACTCAATCATTGGTCTGATGAGTGATGAGTAAAGGGAGACTATGACCTCCCTTGATCTAGATGAGAATCCCTTCATGATAAGGTGGGCAATGTAGAAGGTCTTCCTAACTACTTTAGCTACATGGGTGTCGAATGACAGACTACTATCAACCTGGGTCCCCAGGTCCCTGATAACTTCTTCTGTGCTCAGTGGATTGCCACCTATTTGGTAGCTAGGGGTAACCTTGTTTTTCCCGAAGGTATGACTATGCATTTTTTGGCATTTAACTTTAGGCCGTGGCTCTGGCACCAGTTATCCGTTTCTGTGAGACCCTTCTGAAGGATATCTATGTCAGATGTGTTTTCTACTATGGCCCAGTTTGCAGTCATCTGAAAACTTTGTCAGCCATAACCCTCCTGTGTTTGCTTGTACTTGGAAAAGTAGATGCCAAACAAGAGTGGGCCCAGGACTGAGCCCTGTGGGACACCACTTGTGACAGGCTTTGAGTCTGACATGGCGCCAGCAACTCTGACCCTGTGGGTTCTGTCACTCAGCCAGTTTGCAACCCATCTTGTGATGTATGGGTTAACATTTAAGCTGATGAGTTTTTCAATGATACCCGAGTGGGGTATTGTATCGAAGGCCTTAGCCAGATCGAGGTAGGCTGTATGGACTCATCAATGGCTTTGGTGACTGTTTCGAAAAAGTCAACCAAGTTTAAAAGGCATGATCTGCCTTTGACAAAGCCAAACTGGGTTGGATCCAAAGTCTGCAAATTCCCTATGTCTTTATTTATGAGGTCCATTATGATCCTCTCCATGGCTTTGCAGATAAGGCTTGTCAAGCTAATGGGCCGGTAATTTCCAGGGTCGGTGGAGGCACCGCCTTTGTGAAGTGGGACCACAGTTGCAGTGCGCCACTCCCTGGGTACGTATCCAGAGGTAAGACTTTGATTAAACAGCTGTCCTAGCTGTGGGTTTAATTCCTCATTGAGTTCGTGGAGCACACAGCCGGGGACACCATCAGGTCCCATGGATGCTGTGTTTTTTGCTTTGGAGAGAGCAGTTCTCACTTGGGCGCTGGAGATGTTTGGGGGGCTATATATATATATATATCTAAAACCTCCTATTGAAACTTTAAGAAGTTACATCTTTTAATGTAACCATGAATATTGACCATCATCTTTTTGTACATGTGGAGCTTTTCTCCCCGGGCCTCCGCTGAAAATGGACATGTATCCAGTCGGACTTTCCCGGTTAACAAATGTAAAATTAATAAATAAATAGTCAAGAGGGGAAACAAGTAGGCAAATTAATAGACTGATTAAGTGACAACTCATTAACCACCTTAGGCATAAAAGAAGGATTAGTACACAAGGACAGTCTGTCCTCGTGGAATATCAAAAAAGGAGGAGAAGCCATAAACACTTGCAACTCAGACACCCATCTAGCAGAAGTGAGAGCTAACAAAAGAACAGTCTTCCAAGAACAATGTTGCAAGAAAGCTAAAAGAGCAGGCTCAAAAGGAGCCTGAGTCAATTTCTCCAAAATAAAATTTAGATCTCAGGGAGGAGGAAAAGGGTTTCTGGGAGGTCTAATATTAAGGACACCTGTAACAAATTGTTTAGCCTCAAAACTACAAGCTAAATAAGGAGTTAAACGGTGGCAAGCAGAAAGAGCTGATAAGTGGGCCTTAATTAAAGATTAGGCCAAACCAGCATTGAGCAACTCACACAAATAACAGACAACCAAAGGAACATCCACAGTAAGTGGGTCCAGGTTATGAAAGAGAGACAGACACCAAATAGAAAACCTCTTCCATTTGGATAAGTAGGATTTCCTAGTAGTAGGTTTCCTAGCGTCATGCAGGACCTGCAGCAAGTCCTCAGGAAAATAAGGTGTCTATGAGGAATCAAAACCCTGTCACCCACAGTGTCAGTTGAAGTGTGGACAGGTGGGGATGAAGGATCCCTCGTCTTGTGTGAGTAGATCCACCCTGTGAGGTAACTTGTGATGATTGCCCTTGGGTAGATGCTGAAGTAGATGGAACCAGTGCTGTCACAGCCAAAAAGGAGTCACTCACCAACAAGATTTTGGAAGCATCCTGTTGAATCTTGCACAGAACTTTTGGAAGGAGAGGAAAGGGAGGGAATGCACACCAGAGGACCTGGGACTCTGGCACAAAACAGAGGAAGTTGTCTGACAATTAGATCTACTTTAGGAGTAACCCACTGGTGGACATTGTCTAAGAACACATCTTCCTGAAGCATCCATTCATGGGACTGAGTTAAGCACCTGCTCAGAATGTCTGCCACAATGTTCTGATCTGAAGGGATATAAACTGCCTGAAGAGATACTTAATACATGACAGTAAAATCCCATACCAGAAGTGACAACCAGCAAAGAAGGTAAGATCTTGCTCACCCTGTTTGTTGACATACCAAATCATTGTGATATTGTCTTTGAATATCTTGAGAGGCCCCAGAAAGAAAAGAGAATGAAAGGCCTGAAGACTCAGCATAAGAGCTCTCATCTCTTTGACAGTGATGTGCTCCTTCTGCTAAGAAATCAACCACACCCCCTGTAGCCTTAGGGAGTCAAATGTTGCTCCCCATCCCATATCTGAAGCATTTGTGAACAGTTCCTGAGAGGGAAGAGGGCAAATGAAAAGGGAGCCCTGTATTCAGAGACAGCTACTGAATCCACCAGTGAAGTTCCTTCTTGAGACAAGGAAGAAGAGGAACTACAAAGTCTAGACAATGTGCATGTTGAAGCCACACTGACCAGTAACCACTGAAGCTTCCTCATGTGGAGTTTGGCCAGAGGGAGCAGCGGAATGGTGGAAGCCATGAAACCCAAAACTCTCAGAAACTCCCTGGCTGTAATGGAGGCCAGGGAAAGAATAGATTGAAAGTAAGAAATGAGAGTTAAATCATTTGGAGGAGGTAAGGATGCCAGCATTGGCACCGTCTGAATCCTGCAACCCAGAATGACATGATCCTGTGAAGGAGTCAGAAAAGGCTTTTTGAAGTTTATTGTGAACCCCAGGATCTGAAGAAGGGAAATGACAAAAATGAAGATTTACAAAAGGATCTTTAGAGAGGATGCCTGAATCAGCAGGTCACCAAGGCAAGGAAATATTTGGATTCCCCTGAAGCCTACAAAAAGCAATTATGAGAGTGAGGCATTTGCTGAACACCCTTGGGGTAGTAGAAAGGCCAAAAGGCAAAGCAGAGAACTAAAAATGCCAGGAAGTAACAGACAAATGCAAAAGCTTCCTGAAAAGAGTATGAACTGTAATATGAAGATAAGTATCCTTGAGATCCAAAGACACCATATAGGCCTGAGGGAGCAAGAGAGGAAACAGAGTCTGAAAGGACAACATCCAAAAGGAAGGTGTCTTCAGAATAGTGTTTAGATGACAGAGGTCTAGAATCTGTCTCCAAGTGCCCTCTTTCTGGGCACTAGAAACATTCTTGAGTAAAACCCCTTCCCCCTTTGAGACACAGGCACCACTTGAATAGTACCCTGAGACAAGAGATCTCAAAGAGCCTATCAGAAAAAAGAAAGTTGTCCCCAAGGAGGCTGAGGAATGACCATAAAACAAGGATGGGATATCCGCACCATGAAGTACCCCTGACGAAAGAGTGACCAAACCCAAGAACCCTTGTATGATCTGAACCCAAATAGGAAAAGAAACAGAAAGATGAAGAGAAAGAGGAATGTGGCTGGGAAGAGATGGATAGTCATATATCCCCTTGTCAGGAAAGAAAGGCTTCTGAATCCCTAAAGTCTGAGTGGCCTTAGCAGAAGGAACCCATTTGCCACCTTTTTTTACCTTTAGCAGAAGGGCGAGATTGCATATGAACAAAGGATGGCTTAAAAGGGTAGTTTCTCTGAAATTTAGGCACAGGAGAAACAAACATATGTTTTAGCTCTTGCAAGGCCTTCCCCTTATCCTGAAGAGACTTAAACAAACCAGCAGCTGCTTCCCCAAACAAAAGTTTTTCATCCAGAGGAGCATCCATCAACTTAGCCTTAATATCATCAGGTAAAGGTTAAAGCCTAAGCCAAGAATATCTCCTCATCAATGAACCAAAAGCAGCAGCCCTAAAACAGGCATCAGTCATATCATAACTACATTTGATAGAATGGCAAACTACTTGACATGAAGTCCCTAGCAAGGAAAGAGCAGACATTTTACCCTCAGAGTCTGGAAGATCAGAAATAAGCTGACAAGCCTGAGAAAGAAGAGCCAACACATACCTAGACATACTAGTCTGATAATTAATAACCCTACAAGCTGGGGTATATGAAGTGTAAACCTTCTTACCCAGCCTTTCCATAGCTCTGCTGTCCTTGTCTGAAGACAGTAACTTGGGTGAAGGAAGCAACTGAGATGGCTTATCAGAGGCTACAGACACCACAGAGGGGTCAGCAGCAGGACATCTGTACAAAGAGTTATAATCTTCAAGCAGCCTATAAAACATATTAGGCTTCTTGGGAGCAGGAGGTAGAGAATCAGGTGCTTTAGAGGCACTGGAAAAAACATCCAGCAAAGCAGCCAAAACAGGAGGAACAGCTGCAGGTTTAGGAGATTCCATCTGCAGCAACTCATAGCATCTCTTATGGATATCAGAGACTGACCACAATCCCATTTAAAAAATTCCATCATCCTACAGATTGTGTACCAAAAGGAAATTTCCTCAAGGAGTATCAGGACTATTAGATTCCTTCTCCTCTGACCCATAATCCAGAGGGGAAGGAATCTGAGTAGAATAAGTCAGGGATTCTTCATCAGAATCCAACTCTTCCTCAGAAGAATTCTGTTCTCTAGACCTTTTAAAGGGAGTAGAGGACCAAGGAAGAGCAGGAACAGAAATACCCTGAGGAGGCCTTAATGACATTAAAGCATTAAATGACCCCTGGGTAAAGGCCTGCCACTTACTTTGTGGATCCCTAGGAGCAGAAGAAACATGTTTAGTTTTCTGTTTTTTCTTTAAGAGAATGTCCACCCTATAAAATTGAGAAGGCTGTGACTCAGGACAGCATTTGATAACCATAGTAGGAACTTCTTCTCTAACTAGAATCTGTGGAACCCCTAGGCCTCTCGGAAACAGTCAACTATGGTTCCCCCTAAATGTCCAAAACGGATACCTGCAGAGCCTCGTATGATGTGCTGCAAGCTAGATCCTCACTGGCCTCCAACCCAGTCATGGCAGAAAAATCAGACCACACAGCCAGGTGAGCCTCCAGGTTCATAACGATCTCAGGAGAAACACCTGGCAGAGGCTGGACAGAGGAAGATTCCGGTCTTACCTTTTTCACCTTCTTCTTCCTTAATGGCTAACCCTTGGGACATGAAATTTTTTCTATTGAATCTTTAGCGAGAAGCTTAAGATGCTGGTTCTCAAGATACAAGAAAAGGGAAGAAGGCCTACTACAAAGGGTTTTTGGGATGAATGCCTGACAAATTGAACAAGATGTATGGTCGTGCGAAGCTCCTAGGCAAAAAAGACACTTATTGTGGCAGTCTTTATGGGGAATCTGTCTTCCACACTGGCATTTATCCTTCCTGGATGACATTAACCCTTAACAACACAAAAAAAACAAGAATAAACAACCTCCCAAAGGGGTACTTATCTGCAATGGCTCTGAATTCAGCAAACAGGTACAGGCGTGCAATGGAGAATGAAAATGCATTTAAACTGGCAGAAAATGGACATAGGTATTTGGACTGGAGCAAAGAAGTTCTGAGGATGGGATGCCTGAATGTCACCTTTATGCCCTATGCTAAATGAAAAGCATTTGGTTGACATTCAATGTACCTTAAAGCAACAGTAGTCTTTGGTAGATTGGCTAGAGGTTGGGCTTCCCTGGCAGTGAATCCCCATATAGTAAGAATACTGCAGCGGTAAATGTAAGGACATCTACCTTCTCTGAATAATACAGTTTATGTGTCCCTCTACTCGACACTCATTAGACCCATTATAGAGTACAATGCCCCTTTTGGAATGTACCTCCCAAAAAATCTGCAGCAGCTGGAAAGGCCACAGAAGCACCTCACAAAGAGGATTACTGGCCTCAAACAGATGCCCTACACTGACCGTCTCAAAAAACTCCAGCTTTACTCCGTAGCATATCGCCTACTCCAAGGTGATCTCTGCCTAAAATATTAAGCTATGTCAAACCCAGAGCTGCTGGACATGCTACACCTAAAAAAATCCCAATTCATCCGAGCTACAGGCTCTAGGGACCTAAACATTGTCACCACAATAAACTGGACATGCTGGAGGGATAGATTCCTGTCCCAGAGACTTTCCATACTCTGGAACAGGCTACCTATCTATGTCAAGCAAAGTTCTTCATTAGCACTCTTCAAGAAAAATCTTGATGAGTAGATGGGAAATAGGAAATACACCCCGGGGATCACTTGTGTGTCTCTGCTCAACAGTAGCACAGGAAAATAACTTTCTTTGGTGGCATAAGCCAGGGAACCTTGTTGGCTAGGCTTACGTAGGCACTCAGGCCGATAGCCTAGTACCTACCTATGAACCTATGAACACATGCTAACCACCTACGTGGAATACAGAAATTAATCTTTATGGTTTGCAATAGCACAGTGACCAGCAAGACCCAAACAAAGCAAAATCAAGTCATAAAACAGCAATAAATCTCATCACACCTGTCATGTATATAAAATCCACACATGCTAATATTTCACTGCTTCACAGCTATTTTGTAGAGCTACTTTAATTTGACTCAGTAGTAATTCATTTCTATGGCTTGTGATCATTCCACTTTAAAAGATTCAACCAGTCTTGGACACCCAGTAAGGTAAAATAACCATTATCAATGACCTGCTACTTTTTATTTATAGGGTCATAGGTGTGTACTAGGCTAAAGACCACTTGGATCTTTTTAAGCGTAGGCATGCATCTGAAGTCTCTGACAAGTTCTGGTACCCTTAATAAGTACAAGCAAGGGCTTGGAAGATGAAACATTTACAAGCAAGGGCCTGGGAGATGAACCATTCACAGGCTGCTTGTGTTGGGTGGAGACATAGGTGCCAAACTAGGGATGAATTTCCTGCTCCCCATCCAATTGTCAAAGTTACACTTATATTGGCTTAGGGAGGCAGTCTGCTTCATGGAAATCTGTACAAGAGAAGGGGTAGTCTCTGGGATACAAACATGTCTGTCCAGCAGGTCTTATTTATAGCACAGGCAAAGTTTAAGTATTTAGAATGGGTAACTTTGGTGCTATTTGTTTTATGGATATACAGGAGGTCCATCAAGGTGTGAGATGACAACACCTTGTATGCTAGACATAGATCTCCCCTCCACAGCCTGTAGGAGACAGAATACAGGGACAGGGCTTTGAGGCAGTCTGCATAGGACATTTTACTTATGTCCTGTATCCTTTTAGTGAGGAATTTCTGTTTTGAGGATGTATAACAAGTCCATCAGAGCAGATCAGAAGATGCTTTATAGGCCAGATATAGATTTTATCTCAGCAGTCTGCAGGACACTGAGTACAGGGATAGGGCTTTGAGGAAGTATGCACAGAACATGCTGTTTGCACCCAGTATTATTTTTGTGAGGAACCTCTGTGTATGCTCCACTTGTTGCATATGTCTGGTCAGGTACAAAACCAAAGGGGGTGTTGTATTCAGTGACTGGTAGGATGAGGGCTGAGTACAGTGTGACAATGTCATTGTTTACCATTTCCATGATAATTCTTTCCATGATTTTGCATAAGAGACTAGTCAGACTTATGGTCTGTAGTTATTGAGATCTGTAGAGGGTCCACCCCTGTGCAAAGGGATAACAGTTACAGTTTTACATTAATCTGTCATGAAGGCTATGGTTAAATAGTGAGTCTAGTGGTCCCAATAGGTCATGCTTCATGCTGTTAAGGAGGCATCCTGGGATATTAGCAAGACTCATCGATGTAGTTTTCCTGGCCTTGGAGAGAGCATTCTGGACTATTTCCCTAATATCCATACCATATCCTGGCAAGCTACCGGTCCTCCTGTATGAACAAGGAAACCCATAACACATACTTAAATGTACAAGAGACACGCCACATTTAACCTAACACCATACTCACAGTGAACTTTAACCAGCCTAACATATTGTTTTAAAGTATTCCATAACTGATTGCAACATATAGTCTATGCCTTTTTAATGTCTCACAAAATTAATTTACCTTGTGCTTGGTTTTGTGCAATTTCATATATTGCTTCTTAACTATACCCAACATATCTCTAGTATCCTTTCTTTCTTCCCATATACTCCATCACCAATAACCTTTCTTTTGACATTACTGAACCTTATTTGAAAAGTCATCATAACTGTTTTATGACCATAATTGCATATTGATATGTCACCAGTTCCCCGATTACTTGACTCACTCTCACTCACAGCACTTGTTTTGTTACTTCTTGTCCAGCCACTGTCTAAGGACCACAGTTCTCCACCACACCTACAGCCACAGAGGGTGTTCTGACACTGAAGTATGTCTAAGGACAATGTTTCTCCACCACACCTACAGCCACACAGGGTGCTCTGACAATGAAGTGTGTCAAAGAACAACATTTCTCCACCGCACCTACAACCACAGAGGATGATCTGACACTGAAGTGTGTCTAAGGACCACATTTCTCCACCGCACCTACAGCCACACAGCGTGTTCTGACACTGAAGTGTGTCTATGGACAATGTTTTTCCACCACACCTACCACCACACAGGGTGCTCTGACCATGACGTGTGTCTAAGGACAACATTTCTCCACCGCACCTACACCCACACAGGGTGCTCTGACACTGAAGTGTGTCTAAGGACCACATTTTTCCACTGCACCTACAGCCACACAGGGTGTTCTGACACTGATGTGTGTCTAAGGACAATGTTTCTCCACCACAACTACAGCCACACAGGGTGTTCTGACACTGAAGCGTGTCTAAGGACTATATTTCTCCACCGCACCTACAGCCACACAGGGTGTTCTGACACTGAAGTATGTCTAAGGACCACATTTCTCCATTGCACCTACAGCCATACAGGGTGTTCTGACACTGAAGTGTGTCTAAGGACCACATTTCTCCACCGCACCTACAGCCACACAGGGTGCTCTGACACTGAAGTGTGTCTAAGGACAACATTTCTCCACCGCACCTACGGCCACACAGAGTGTTCTGACACTGAAGTGTGTCCAAGGACAACATTTCTCCACCACACCTACAGCCACACAGGGTGTTCTGACACTGAAGTGTGTCTAAGGATCACATTTCTCCACCACACCTACAGCCACACAGGGTGTTCTGACACTGAACTGTGTCTAAGGACAATGTTTCTCCACCACACCTACAGTCATAGAGGGTGCTCTGACACTGAAGTGTTTCTAAGGAAGTTTCTCAAGACACCTACAGCCATACAGGATGCTGTGACACTGACGTGTGTCTAAGGACAATGTTTCTCCACCACACCAACAGCCACACATGGTGTTCTGACACTGAAGTGTGTCTAAGGACAACATTTCTCCACTGCACCTACAGCCACAGAGGGTGCTCTGACTGAAGTATGTCTAAGGACCACATTTCTCCACCGCACCTACAGCCACACAGGGTGTTCTGACACTGAAGTGCGTCTAAGGACAATGTTTCTCCACCACACCTACAGCCACACAGGGTGCTCTGACACTGATGTGTGTCTAAGGACAACATTTCTCCACCGCACCTAAAGCTACACTGGGTGTTCTGACACTGAAGTGTGTCTAAGGACAATGTTTCTTCACCACACCTACAGCCACACAGGGTGCTCTGACACTGAAGTGTGTCTAAGGACCACATTTCTCCACCACACCTACAGCCTCACAGGGTGTTCGGACACTGAAGTGTGTCTAAGGACCACATTTCCCCACCACACCTACAGCCACACAGGGTGCTGTGACACTGAAGAGTGTCTAAGGACCACATTTCTCCACCGCACCTATAGCCACACAGGGTGTTCTGACACAGAAGTGTGTCTAAGGATAATCTTTCTCCACACACCTACAGCCACACAGAGTGTTCTGACACTGACGTGTGTCTAAGGACAACATTTCTCCACCACACCTACAGCCACACAGAGTATTCTGACTGAAGTGTGTCTAAGGATCACATTTCTCCACCACACCTACAGCCACACAGGGTGTTCTGACACTGAAGTGTGTCTAAGGACAATGTTTCTCCACCACACCTACAGTCATAGAGGGTGCTCTGACACTGAAGTGTGTCTAAGGAAGTTTCTCCAGACACCTACAGCCATCCAGGATGCTGTGACACTGAAGTGTGTCTAAGGACAATGTTTCTCCACCACACCAACAGCCACACATGGTATTCTGACACTGAAGTGTGTCTAAGGACAACATTTCTCCACTGCACCTACAGCCACAGAGGGTGCTCTGACTGAAGTATGTCTAAGGACCTCATTTCTCCACCGCACCTACAGCCACACAGGGTGTTCTGACACTGAAGTGTGTCTAAGAACAATGTTTCTCCACCACACCTTCAGCCACACAGGGTGCTCTGACACTGATGTGTGTCTAAGGACAACATTTCTCCACCGCACCTAAAGCCACACTGGGTGTTCTGACACTGAAGTGTGTCTAAGGACAATGTTTCTTCACCACACCTACAGCCACACAGGGTGCTCTGACACTGAAGTGTGTCTAACGACCACATTTCTCCACCACACCTACAGCCACACAGGGTGTTCAGACACTGAAGTGTGTCTAAGGACCACATTTCCCCACCACACCTACAGCCACACAGGGTGCTCTGACATTGAAGAGTGTCTAAGGACCACATTTCTCCACTGCACCTACAACCACACAGGGTGCTCTGACACTGAAGTGTGTCTAAGGACAACATTTCTCCACAGCACCTACAGCCACACAGGGTGTTCTGACACTGAAGTGTGTCTAAGGACAATGTTTCTCCACCACACCTACAGCCACACAGGGTACTCTGACACTGAAGTGTTTCTAAGGACAACATTTCTCCACTGCACCTACAGCCACACAGGGTGTTCTGACACTGAAGTGTGTCTAAGGACCACATTTCTCCACCGCACCTACAGCCACACAGCGTGTTCTGACACTGAAGTGTGTCTAAGGACAATGTTTCTCCACCACACCTACCACCACACAGGGTGCTCTGACACTGAAGTGTGTCTAAGGACAACATTTCTCCACCACACCTACAGCTACACAGGGTGCTCTGACACTGAAGTGTGTCTAAGGCCAACATTTCTCCACCGCACCTACAGCCACACAGGGTGTTCTGACACTGAAGTTTCTCTAAGGACAAAGTTTCTCCACCACACCTACAGCCACACAGAGTGATCTGACATTGAGGTGTGTCTAAGGACCACATTTTACCACCACAAATACAGCCACACAGGGTGTTCTGACACTGAAGTTTGTCTAAGGACAATGTTTCTCCACCACAACTACAGCCACACAGGATGCTCTGACATTGAAGTGTGTCTAAGGACAATATTTCTCTACCGCACATACAGCCTCACAGGGTGCTCTGACACTGAAGTGTGTCTAAGGACAATGTTTCTCCACCACACCTACCGCCACACAGGGTGCTCTGACACGGAAGTGTGTCTAAGGACAACATTTCTCCACTGCATCTACAGCAAGACAGGGTGCTCTGACACTGAAGTGTGTCTAAGTACAACATTTCTCAACCGCACCTACAGCCACACAGGGTGTTCTGACACTGAAGTGTGTCTAAGGACCACATTTCTCCACCACAAATACAGCCACACAGGGTGTTCTGACACTGATGTGTGTCTAAGGACAATGTTTCTCCACCACAACTACAGCCACACAAGATGCTCTGACACTGAAGTGTGTCTAAGGAGAATATTTCTCTACCACACCTACAGCCACACGGGGTGCTCTGACACTGAAGTGTGTCTAAGGACCACATTTCTCCAATGCACCTACAGCCACACAGGGTATTCTGACACTGAAGTGTGTCTAAGGACCACATTTCTCCACCACACCTACAGCCACACAGGGTGTTCTGACACTGAAGTGTGTCTAAGGACCACATTTCTCCACCACACCTACAGCCACACAGGGTGCTCTGACATTGAAGTGCATTTTGCTTGTGTTGTTTAAAATTATAAAGAGTCTGCATGCCCTCCCTGTGTTTATGTGGGTTTTCTCCGGGTGCCCCGGTTTCCTCCCACATTCCAAAGACATGCGTTAAGTGTCTTGGACAATCTAAATTGGCCATGGGTGTGAGTGTTCATGAGTACGAGTGGTATAGAAGAAGAACCGATGCAGGGCTAGCCAACCGGTGTTGTGAATCTTGGCTCCAGATGATTGTTGTTGTTGAAGTGATACCCCAACCCCATGTGGAAAATGGGAAAAAGAGTTTGTGGATGGATGGAATTAAAATTAGAGAGAAACACAAACACAGTCACCGGATTCTGTGATTGTGTATTTGTACATTACCAGAAAAAATTATACACTTTACAATTACAAAAATCTGAGAAAACCCCTCTTTTTTAATAACACCTTTGTATTCAGTGAGAAGCGCACTCCCACCACTGCAGCTGTGCTGATACTGTGGGCTTATTCCTACATATTTGTTAGTTTTCACAGTGCTATCCCACACATGTAATACTACAATGTGTGTGTGCTTCTCCAGCTAGCACTATTACAAGAAAAGAAAAGAAATTTACTTTTTGCAAGTGCAGTCACAGGATGACATTTACATACATAGAAAAAAGTGCTTGTTCCATTGCCAAATGTCTGATGTCATGGAAGAGAACCATTCAGGTTCTCAGATGTCTGTCCATCCTTTAAAGTGGCCCTGCTGTTCTCTTTTTTTTTCCACTTCACCTCCATTTCTGCACTAGCACGGACAAACTTAGGCTGTCTTCCATACCCCTTTGTATTTTGCTAGGACTTCAACTGCTGTAGGAGCAGCAAAGGAAAGTGCAGGAAATTGTTATTCACTTTGGCAGAGCCATCGTTTGTTCACTTAGGTAAGTGCTATGGACCTGAGCCATCGTTTGTTCACTTAGGTAAGTGCTATGGACCTGAGCCATCGTTTGTTCACTTAGGTAAGTGCTTTGGACCTGAGCCATCATTTGTTCACTTTGGTAGGTGTTATGGACCTGAGCCATCGTTTGTTCACTTAGGTAAGTGCTATGGACCTGAGCCATCATTTGTTCACTTAGGTAAGTGCTATGGACCTGAGCCATCGTTTGTTCACTTTGGTAAGTGCTATGGACCTGAGCCATCGTTTGTTCACTTTGGTAAGTGCTATGGACCTGAGCCATCGTTTGTTCACTTAGGTAAGTGCTATGGACCTGAGCCATTGTTTGTTCACTTAGGTAAGTGCTATGGACCTGAGCCGTCGTTTGTTCACTTAGGTAAGTGCTATGGACCTGAGCCATCGTTTGTTCACTTAGGTAAGTGCTATGGACCTGAGCCATCGTTTGTTCACTTTGGTAAGTGCTATGGACCTGAGCCGTCGTTTGTTCACTTTGGTAAGCGCTATGGACCTCAGTCAGTTTAGGAGCAGCACACAAGCTCAGGAAGTTGTTGTTTGTGATGTTAGAGTAGCATGTCAGTTCAGGTAATGAATCTCTGCTGTCCCTGACTTAGGTTCATAGCTAAGTACTAGGCAATCAATCTGCAGATAATTATAAGACTAGCCAAAAATGTATTGAAATGTTACCTCTAGCTTCATAAAGCACAAGACAAGATAGACCAGAGGAGAATCTGAGGCTGCCCATCCAATTATCTATGTTGACCTTGAAGGCGGCAAGGATGCTACTCTGCTTGACATGTAGTAGAAGTTTGTTCCAGAGGTGATGGATGCATTGGTATATGAAATGTTAACATATCTTATTTATCTGCCAATGAAGGTTTAGTTCCTTAAATGGAGTATATGAGATGCCATTAGCTCTCTGAAGGAATAGGACGTCAAATAGGTTGGATCTTTTGTGGCTTGGAAGTCTAGTCACAGACATCCAGAGAGGAGTCTGTAAGAAACTGAGTACAGAGAAAGGGTTGAAATTTTCTCCTGATAACTAAGATTTTGAGGCCACTGATCTTTTTAGTTATACATCTCTGAGGTCTCTCAAGTTGTGTGATACATTTACACAAATACATGACAAATAGTGCATTATATTCAATAATGGGTCTGGTAATAAATGCATAAAGGGGAATTAAGACTTATTTGGATCTAGTGGAGATGCCTTTGGAAATTAGATGAGCCAGATAAAAGGCTTTCTGAACTACTATGGAGACATGCTGATAAAATGATAAGGAAGCATCAACAAGAGTGTATAAATCCCTTACAACAGTGTCTGACTTAACAGGTGAATCACCTATATAGTAAGTGAAACTGCTTTATTTAACAAAATGAACTGTGATACATTTTTTTTTAATTTAACTTCAGAGCATTGTCTTTGCACCAATTGTTGACATGGTCTAACTCATGTTGAAGCAACTGTGAGTCAGCTGAAGATTGAATTACAACACACAGTTTACAGTTGTCTGCAGACTTGGTTAACCACAGGCCAGAAGTGCTGGCCTGATGGTCTGAGACATAAATGACTAATAGGAGTGAAGTCAGAACTGAGCCCCGTGGTTTACCACAGGTAACTTTTGGTTTCAGAAGAGACACCAGTGACTTTAACCATATGGGTTCTGTCAGACAACCAGTTAGCTATTCATCACACAGTACAACAATTTATATTTGATTTATACGTCCGTCAGTAATGCCTACACAGGAAATAGCATCAAAGGCCTTAGCCAGGACTAGATATGCAGTATGAACTGCATAAATACCATCCATTGATCGATTACTTTTTCAAAGAAATCAATGAGGTTAAAGAAGCAGGACCTGCCTTTGACAAAGATGAACTGATTAAAACAAATAAAAAGCCAGGCAAAAGCAAGAACAGCTTAAGTGCGAGTACTTTCATTCACTTTTATTAACATGAACTTCATCAGACAAGGTAAAATACCATATTCACCCTTATTTATATGTTACAAACAGTCATGTGATTCAATTAAGCTAAGCCTTTTAAAGTTACATTACTAGAAATCAGCTCTTAAACATACTTATAATATAATAAGATTATATCATTATCTTAAAATCTAAAAATCTCCAACAACTCCATCAAATATCCAAAATGTAAAATAAATACATATATATGGGTACGTATCACTTCATCTAAAACTCATTTCACCTAAACTCATTTCACCAAGACCAAATCACCTAAAGTTCATTTCACCTAAAACTCATTTCACTGACAAGTAGTAATCTAAAGCAGTTCAACTGGTATATGTCCTTTTCCACACTGTAGTGCGATCCAGGTGTTGTATATATATTAATGGGGGGGTGTAGCCCCCCCCCCCACCTAGTTGGCTTTTACCAAATAATGTAAAACAAAACCAGACACCATAAAACCAAAGTAAGTGGGGGGCCACGCCCCCACACTCCCCAATGTGGGGGACTGCACTCCCCACACTCCCCTAACTATATATACTAATACCAGGATCGCAATACAGTGGGGAAAAGGACATATACCTTTGACTTGCCTTATTGTACTACTTGTCAGTGAAATTACTTTTAGGTGAAATGAGTTTTAGATGAAATGAACTTTAGGTGATTTGGTTTCGGTGAAATGATGAGTTTAGGTGAACTGAGTTTTAGGTGAAGTGATACATACCCATATAAATATATATATATATATATATAAATAATATCAATTTTTAAAAGCAATTCCTCTTATCTTATAATATTCCTAAGTTTCAACAGACATGCTATGGAGCACTGGTCGCTTAATCCAAGAAATATATAAGAATTTAGGCATAATTGCCACCATAATTCTTTTTTCTCCAAGAGAAGTCCTATATTCCCACCCCCTTGCATTTAATTTAATGTGATCTATAACTCTAACCTTGAATGTATGACCCGGGTTCTCATGTACATGTTTAGCCAAAGCATTATTGCCCCTATCTTTCCTAACACTATACAGGTGCTTATAGATTCTTTCTTTCATAGGTCTTAAAAGACCTTTTGTTAATTTTATAATTCATGCCTACATCTATATATTTACGATATGTACATTTCATATATTTACAATATGTACTTTTCATATATTTACAATATGTACGTTTCATATATTTACGATATGTGCTTTTCATATATTTATGATATGTACTTTTCATATATTTACAATATGTACGTTTCATATATTTACGATATGTACGTTTCATATATTTACGATATGTGCGTTTCATATATTTACCATATGTACGTTTCATATATTAACGATATGTATGTTTCATATATTTACGATATGTACATTTCATATATTTATGATATGTACATTTCATATATTTACGATATGTATGTTTCATATATTTACCATATGTACATTTCATATATTTACGATATGTATGTTTCATATATTTACGATATGTACATTTCATATATTTACGATATGTATGTTTTATATATTTACGATATGTACATTTCATATATTTACGATATGTATGTTTCATATATTTACGATATGTATGTTTCATATATTTACGATATGTACATTTCATATATTTACGATATGTACGTTTCATATATTTACGATATGTATGTTTCATATATTTATGATATGTACATTTCATATATTTACAATATGTACATTTCATATATTTACGATATGTACGTTTCATATATTTACGATATGTACGTTTCATATATTTGCGATATGTACATTTCATATATTTACCATATGTATGTTTCATATATTTACGATATGTACATTTCATATATTTACGATATGTACGTTTCATATATTTACGATATGTACGTTTCATATATTTATGATATGTATGTTTCATATATTTACCATATGTACATTTCATATATTTACGATATGTGTGTTTCATATATTTATGATATGTACGTTTCATATATTTATGATATGTACGTTTCATATATTTACCATATGTACATTTCATATATTTATGATATGTATGTTTCATATATTTACGATATGTACATTTCATATATTTATGATATGTATGTTTCATATATTTACGATATGTGCGTTTCATATATTTACAATATGTACATTTCATATATTTACGATATGTGCGTTTCATATATTTATGATATGTGCATTTCATATATTTACCATATGTACGTTTCATATATTTACCATATGTACGTTTCATATATTTACGATATGTGCGTTTCATATATTTACGATATGTGCGTTTCATATATTTACGATATTTACGTTTCATATATTTACCATATGTACGTTTCATATATTTACGATATGTACTTTTCATATATTTACGATATGTACGTTTCATATATTTACGATATGTACATTTCATATATTTACGATATGTATGTTTCATATATTTACGATATGTACGTTTCATATATTTACGATATGTATGTTTCATATATTTACGATATGTACGTTTCACAACTGAACATTCCCTTCGTTCTGGATTGAATATTATTCTCCTTTTCTAAAATATTTTTCAAATCAGTCCTTTCCGGAAAGTAATTTTTGGTGCTAATCCTAGTCTATTCCTACATTCTGCATTTTCCAACAGTATAATTCAATTTTTCTTTGTCTGTTGAAATTTAGGAATATTATAAGATAAGAGGAATTGCTTTTAAAAATGTGTATACATATATATATATGTGTGTGTGTGTGTGTGTGTGTGTATATATATATATATATATATATATATATATATATAAATATATGTATGTGTGTGTATATATATATATATATATATATATATATATATATGTGTGTGTGTGTGTGTGTGTGTGTGTGTGTATTATATATATATATATATATATATATATATATATATATATATATATATGTGTGTGTGTGTGTGTGTGTGTGTGTGTGTGTGTGTGTGTGTGTGTGTGTGTGCTTTTATTTTACATTTTGGATATTTGATGGAGTTGGAGATTTTTAGATTTTAAGATAATGATATAATCTTATTATATTATAAATATGTTTAAGAGCTGATTTCTAGTAATGTAACTTTAAAAGGTTTAGCTTAATTGAATCACATGACTGTTTGTAACATATAAATAAGGGGGACATGGTATTTTACCCTGTCTTATGACGTTCATGTTAATAAAAGTGAATGAAACCGCTCACACTTAAGCTGTTCTTGCTTTTGCCTGGCTTTTTATTTGTTTTAACTTGTTTGTGGATTATTACCACGCTTGAAAGCTGAACTGATGAAGGTCCAGGGTTAAGAGATCTTCAATGTCCAGATTAATGAGGTCTGAGATAGTGTGCTCCATATCTTTACATATGAGGCTAATGAGACTAATGGATGTATAGATACCAGGGTCTGTGGTTGATCCACCCTTGTGTAAAATGGCATTACTATATCTGTTTTACAGACTTCAGGAATGTAACCAGTGGAGAGGCTTACATTAAAGATTTTAAGTCATGGTTCAGAAAGACCATATTTGGCACTGATAATCAGGCATCCTGGTATGTTGTCAAGGTCCATGGATGAGGTATTCTTAGTTTTTGAAAGGACTGACAGAACTTGTTCCATAGTATTTTAAAGGGGGTGGCTGGGATTGTGGAGCCTGTGGAATAGCTATAAGTGTGGGAGGAGTAACCTTTGCACTAAATTTGTAAGTTAGGATATTAGCCATTTCCTTTGGGTCAGAGAGTGTTGTATTATTGTGGACTAGCTCCAAACATTATTGGGTGTTAGTTCTTAACTTCCATGCATAGTTAGAGAAATATTTACAGTTATTTTCAGTTTTAGTGGCTATTTTAAGTTCATACTCACCTCTGAGTTTCCTAATGTTTCCCTTAAACTCTGATAGTTTGCTTAAATATGCTCTTAAGATAGGTAAAATGAGACCTCCTATAAGCACAAAGCAGTTTATTTCTCTTATTATGTAATGTATTTATACGGATATTCCACCAAAGGTGTTTGTTTTTAAATTCTTCATTATATTTGGTGCTGATAGGGACTGCCTTATCAATACAACTCTTTAGTAGAAGTAGGAGTAGAACTCACAGAACGTGGAAGCATATATAAGAGCAGACTTGGTATGCCTTAGAAAATTAATGTTTGTAGAAAGCCTGCTATTTTAGGAAATTTTCAAGAGTATGAGTGATATTCTGTCCCTTATTTGGGGCTTTTGCCTTTGGCTTTGTCAATAACTGTATTTAGAGATGCTTTGTATCTGTGTGCATGCGTGCGTGCGTGCGTGTGTGTGTGTGTGTGTGTGTGTGTGTGTGTGTGTGCATGTGCGTGTGTGTGTGCGTGTGTGTGTGCGTGCGTGTGTGTGTGTCTGTGAGAGACAGATCCATGTCTCTTAAATGTCTCTGATTTTGTGGTATATTCCACTTCTTTCTTACACAAGTTATAGTATTCTGGCCAATCACTGAATCACTAAATGATGACAAACATTTGAGTCTCAGACTTCATTTCCTTCATAAAATTTATGTTAATGCAAAACCTGCTATACTACCAAGTTTTCAGTTATATAAGAGCAGTATTCTGTTCCTTATTTTGGGATTTTGCCTGCACTATTTTTTGGATTTGTTAATGATTGCATTAAGGTGTGAGTGTGTGTGTGTGTGTGTGTGTGTGTGTGTGTGTGTGTGTGTGTGTGTGTGTGTGTGTGTGTGTGTGTGTGTGTGTGTGTGTGTGTGTGTGTGTGTGTGTGTGTGTGTTTGGGAAAGGGCTAATATGACTGATTAAGTTAGCTGATGACTGCAAATTGTACACTGTTACAAAACAGCTGCAGTAAGGCCTGGAATATTCACAATATGGTATATCAAAATGCTTTCAGACTTACTTTAAAGAAATGTA
>NC_056726.1:1004036566-1004049066 GCF_019279795.1 Protopterus annectens
AAGAAAGAAAAAATAACTCAGATTTACATATGGCCTTCATCGTATCTAAATAATACCTGAGCTGTCTATGAAGATCCAAGGTATGCAGAACCTTCTCATCAGCATTGCAAAGAAAAAAAGGAAGAAAACTGGACAGACTAATTAAGGGACAACATATTGACCACCTTGGGCATAAAAGAAGGATTAGCATGCAGAGACACCCTGTCTCTATGAAAAATCATAAAAGGAAAAAAAACATTTAAGGCTTGGAGATCAGAAACTCTCTTGGCAGAGGTGAGGGCAATCAATAAAAAAGTCTTTCAGGTGCAATGTTGCAAAGAAAAAGCAGCAGGCTCAATAGCAGCCAGGGTCAATTTCTCAAAAACAAAAATAAGGTCCAGAGAAGGAGAGATATGCTTTCTTGGGGGCCTGAAGTGGAGGCACCTTTCAGGAATTATTTAACTTCAAAGTGATAGGCCAACAGGGACTTAAAGACAGACAATCAGAGATTGCTGACGAGTTTTGGCAGAAGAATATGCCATGCCAGCATGGAGTAGTTCACACAAGTAAGACAGAAACAAAGGGACCCCCATTGAAAAGGAATACTGGTGAAGCTTAAGACAGCAAAATGAAAATTTCTTCCATTTGGACATATAGGATTTTCTGGTATTGGGTTTCCTAGTCTCCAGGCAGGACACTAAGCACATCCTCAGAAACCTGGTGTCAAAAGGGGATTAAAACCCCATCACCCAAAGTGTCAGTTTAAGTGTGGATAGATGAGGATGAAGTAGAGACCCCTTGTCTTGTGTGAGAAGATCCATCCAGTGAGTTAACTTGTGATGATTGTCCCTGGACAGATGGAAGAGGAGAGGGAACCAGTGTTGTTTGAGCTGAAAGGGAGTCACCAAAAAGATTACCAGATACTCCTGTCTGAGCTTGTGGAGGATCCTGGGAAGAAGAGGAAAAGGAGAGAAAGCATAAAGGAACTTCATCCTCCAGGAAAAAGACATGGCATCCACCTTCCAAGCCAGAGGGCTTGGGGTTCTGAAACAGAAATGAGGAAGCGGTCTGTTCAGAGGGAAGGCAAAAACATCCACTCGAGGAATACCCCATCGATGAATGATGTCCAGAAACACCTTTCTGTGAAGCATCCATTTGTGAGGTAGGGCCATGGATCTTCTCAGAGAGTCTGCCACCAGGTTTTGTTCTGAAGGAACATAAACTGTCTGAAGAAAAGCTTGCAGTTGGATACCTAGGTCCCAGGCCTGAAGGGCTAGTGTGAACAGAAGTTAAAAACTTATGCACTCCTTCCTGGTTAATATACCACATGAGTGTGATGTTGTCTGAATAGATACATAAGGGCACTTGGGACCAAAGAGAGTGGAAGGTCTGGAGAGCAAAAAAAAGTGTCCACATAGCTTTGCTACTGATGTGATCCAGTTACTGATGAGTGGACCAGAGACTCTAAACCCTCATACCACCAGAGGCAGCTCCCCACCTCTGATTCAAAGTGTCTGTAAACAGTTTCTGAGCTGGAGCAGGAGGCTGAAAAAGGATACTCAGATTGAGGGATACATGCTGAATCCACCAATGAAGCCTGAGTTTCAGACAAGGGAGTAATGAAACTAGAAAATCCAGAAGGAGGCAATGTTGAAGCCCCACCATCCACAGGTAGCGCTGAAATTTCCTCATATAAAGCTTGGCAAAAGGCAGCATGGTGATGGTCGAGGCCATGAACCCTAGAGCCCACGGAAATTCCCTGCTAGGGAAGCAAGGACTGGAAGTAGGTTTTTAGAGACAGAACATTGGGAACAGGCAGAGAGGCCAACAGTGAAATAGTTTGGATCCTGCAACCTAGACAAATGTGACCCTGAGAGGGGGACAGGACAGACTTCAAGATTGATGGTGAAACATGGACTGTGCAGAATAAATCTGGTAAAATGTAGGTCCTGCAGTACCCTGGAAGGAGAAAGAGCTCGAAGGAGCAGGTCATCCATATAAGGAAATGGGCAGACACTTGGTGAATACCCTTGGGGCTGTGAAAAGATCAAAGAGCAAGGCTGAGAACTGATAATAATAGGAAGAAACAGAGCAACGTCAAAGCTTCCTGAATAGAGGGTGAATGGAGACATGAAGATAAACATCCTTCTGATTCAAACAGACCAAGAAGGCCTGAGGTAGCAAGAGGGGAAGCAGTGTCTCAGAGAAAAGCATTCTGAAGGTAGGTACCTTGAGAAAAGGATTTAGGAAGGACAAGTCTAAAACAGGACTCCAAGAACCCTCCTTTCTGGTGATCAGAAACATCCTAGAATGAAAATCTGTAACTCTTAGGACATCTGGAATGAGGTGAATGGTGCCTCAATCAAGCAAACCCTTCTGGGCAAGAGATTTCCAGACCATAAAGTAACCTTAATTGATGACTGACAGAGGCCAAGAGTCTGAAATAATCTGTTGCCAAACAGGGAAAGAAAGAGAAAGTCTGAAAGACAAGGGGACCTGGCTGAAAGGAAAGGAGGATATAATGTCAAATCAAGACAGTCTTATCCTGAAAAGAAGGTTTTCAGGCCTAGATGTCTGAGTGGGTTTGTCAGAACAAACATGCTTAGGAACCTTCTTACCTTTGGAGGGCAGATGAGGCTATCTACAAACAAAAGCAGTTTTAGCAAGATAATTCCTCTGAAATTTAGGAATGGGAAAGACATTTTTTTTAAGATCATTTATAACTTTGCATTGGCCCTATAAAGTCTTAAGTAGATCAACCACTGGATTTTGAAAAATACTCTGATTATGCAAAGCAGCATTAAGAAGCTTAGCCTCAGTAATATAACCCTGAAGACAAAACCAAGAACAGCAACTGATGACAGAGCGTGAAGCAGCAGCTCTACAGGGTGCATCAGCAGCATCTCAACCACACCTGATGGAGTGACAAGCTACCTGAGAAGTGGATCCTACAGGATGCATCATCAGCATCTCAACCACACCTGATGGGGTGACAAGCTACCTAAGAAGTGGATCCTACAGGATGCATCAGCAGCATCATAACCACACCTGAAGGAGTGACAAGCTACCTGAGAAGTGGATCCTACAGGATGCATCATCAGCATCTCAACCACACCTGATGGAGTGACAAGCTACCGGAGAAGTGGGTCCTACATGATGCATCAGCAGCATCATAACCACACCTGATGGAGTGACAAGCTACTTGAGAAGTGGATCCTACAGGATGCATCAGCAGCATCTCAACCACACCTGATGGAGTGACAAGCTACCTGAGATGTGGATCCTACATGATGCATCAGCAGCATCATAACCACACCTGATGGAGTGACAAGCTACCTGAGAAGTGGATCCTACAGGATGCATCAGCAGCATCTCAACCACACCTGATGGAGTGACAAGCTACCGGAGAAGTGGGTCCTACATGATGCATCAGCAGCATCATAACCACACCTGATGGAGTGACAAGCTACCTGAGAAGTGGATCCTACAGAATGCATCAGCAGCATCTCAACCACACCTGATGAAGTGACAAGCTACCTGAGAAGTGAATCCTACAGGGTGCATCAGCAGCATCATAACCACACCTGATGGGGTGACAAGCTACCTGAGAAGTGGATCCTACAGGATGCATCAGCAGCATCATAACCACACCTGATGGAGTGACAAGCTACCTGAGAAGTGGATCCTACAGGATGCATCAGCAGCATCTCAACCACACCTGATGGAGTGACATGTTACCTGAGAAGTGGATCCTACAGGATGCATCATCAGTATCACAACCATACCTAATGGGGTGGCAAGCTACCTGAGAAGTGGATCCTACATGATGCATCAGCAGCATCATAACCACACCTGATGGGGTGACAAGCTACCTGAGAAGTGGATCCTACCAGAGAAAGTGCAGTGGACTTATTTTCAGAATCAGACGGGTCAGACAGAAATGCCCTAATCTGAGACAAAAGTGATAACATATACCTGGTCATGTGACTTTGATAGTTTATGGCACAAAATACCAATGTGGCAGAGGTATAGACTTTCTTCTCCATCCACTTCATGGCTTGACTATTGTTTTTTGAAGGAAGAAGCTTGGAAGAAGGCAAAACATGGGAAGGTTTGTTGGCACAGACAGAGGCCATAGCTGGTTCAGAACAGGGACACTTCTAAAGAAATTTGAAAGTCTCAGGCAGTTTATAAAAATGGTCAAGTTTCTTAGGGGCAGGAGGTTGGGAATCAAGAGCCAAGGAAGCAGCTAAAAAGGTATCCAGCAGGGCAGCAAAAATGGGGAAGCAGTAGAAGGCTTAAGGGAGACAGTTTGCAACAATGCATAATACCTATTCTGGATGTCAGAAATCTGGGAGAAGTCCCACTTAAATTGCACCACCATCATATGAACTACTGTGTCTCTAAAAGACAATTCTTCTAAAGGAGATTTGGGGCTTAAGGTCTACTCCTCCTCAAAGTCATAATCCAAAGATGATGGTATTTGGGAGGAGTAGGCCAAGGAATCCTCATCTGAGTGTGATTCCTCGGCAGAAGAATCAGGTTCCCTAGATCTTTTAGGGATAGAAGACCAAGAAGAGGAGCAGGAACAGAAACCTCCTGTGGTGGCCTCAAAGCCATTAGGGCATTAAACGAGCTCTGAGTAAAATCCTGCCATTCCCTTTGAGGATCCTTTGGATTGGGGGAACTATGCTTAGTCTTCTTTGTCTTCCTAAGGGGGACATTGGCTTTAAGCAAAATCCGTGGTTCAGAACCCTGTCTTGACTCAATCAGGGTGTCAGGCACTTCCTCCCTAACTAAGATCTGGGGGATGCTCCAAGGTCCCTCAGATATGATCAGCCATAGTTCCCCCTCCAGATTAACAACAGATATTTTCAAAACCTTAAAGGATGTGGGAGTCAGTTCCATGCCGGGCTCCTACAGGGTTGTGGCAGAGGGAACTGACATCAACACTGGGTGGTCCTCCAGGATCATCCACCATGAGAAAGAGATGCCCAGTCAAGGCTGGACAGAAGGCATATCAGATCTTGACTTCTTGGCCTTTTTCTTGAGTGGTGACTGTGCCTTGGGGTGGGTGGATTTGGCCATGGTACCACTGGTCACAACTTGAGATGCTGGTTCTCAAGATAAATAAAGCATGAAGACAGATGGCTACAAAGCATCTCTGGCACAAACACCTTACAAATGGAACACTGAGTGTGGTTGTGAGAAGCACCTAGGCAAAACAGACACTTGTTGTGATAATCCTTATGGGGAATCGGCCTCCCACACTGACATTTCCCTTTCTTGGATGACATGAACTCTCAAAGTACAATGAAAAAGAAAAGGAACCTCAACGGGGTAGTTATCTGAAGGAACCTTGATATAATCAGCACAACAGAGATTGTTCAGACCAATGTTCAACAATGGCATTTAGACTGGTAGAAATGAAGTTCTGAGTTGTGAGTGGCCATGTATCACCTTTATGCACTATGCTGATGCAGGGAGCATACATCTGACGCTAGTTAGTGTTAGAGGCTTTGGTATACTGGCCGGGGTCTATATTAGAACATCGGGTGTTCTAAATAGTGAACGGTCACATGAGCGAAAATGCAGGACCTCGAAAACATTATTGTGGGGGGCTGCGCCCTGCACACCCCCTGTTAAATATATATTCCAACTCCGAGATCGCACTACAGTGAGGAAAGGGCAAATATTCCAGTCTTCACTGTACTGTGATAAAAAAAAAAACCCTTCGATTTCCTGCATTTTCACTCATGTGAGCATTCGCTATTTAGAACATTTGATGTTCTAATATCGATGCTACTGGCCAGACATAGGAGCTATCCTTGGCAGGAGATCCCATTAGTTATAAATACTGCAACAGTGGTATGAAAGGACATCGATCAGATTCACTTAAGATCTCAAATGCTGAACAAAGTTAGGTTTCCTACTAGACAAATGTTAACTTAGCATGTTATAATTACTGTAATGTGCTGTGTACTGTAAGACAATGTATTGCTTTGTTCTAGGCAAACCTGTAAATAGTTAATATGTTCATATATGTATTTGTTTGTGTTTGTTGTAATTTAAAATTTAACCAAAAAAGGAACGAAGTGCCAGTTTGACCAAGCAACACAAAGCTGTAGTTAGCGCTTTCAATCACTTTATTTTCTTGTGACCTTCTTCAGAAACAGCTTATTCCAAAAAACAACTTCCTTATATACTCTCCAGCAGGAAATTACATCTTAATTAGACAATTTTTTAACTTATAAATTTATACAAATTAAATATCTAATATACTATAATATAAACTGTAATAAAATATATGAAAATTCATCTAATATAAAATATATACATATATATGATATATTGAATAAATTAATATAAATGTGAATTTTTACATATATTAAAACACAAGAAGTTATCTATGCATTAAAAAACACTTTAAATTGATAACATCATTTAAACCAAGAGGCTTATCTGCTCCCAGATATAATTGCCAATATGCCTCCTTACATTCTAGAATGTTATTTAAATCCCCACCAAAAGCAATATTATCAACTTTATCTAATACAAAGAATTCAAATTTCTTAAATTCTTTGCAAATACTTGAATGTCTGAATAAGGCATTAGATTGATCACGTTTTTTTATAGCTAAGTTATGCTCATAAATACGCCTTTTCAAATTCCTCTTTGTCTTGCCTATATAGTACTGTTTACATGTCACACAACTTGCCACATAAACTATTAATTCACTATTACAGTTGAAATAATGTTTTGCCCAAAATGTTTCATTAAATGTTCCCAAAGTAACAAACGAAGTATTGCTAATGAACCTGCACTGCTTACAATTAAGACAACTGTAAGTTCCCTTTTTAATAGCACAAGCTCTCGAAACTTTGGATTCTGTATGAAATTCTAACATACTTCTAATATTTATGACTTTCTTGAAAGTAAATTTTGGGCCCACCCCCAAAATGTCCACTAAATCTTTATTTCCTGAAATAATTTTCCAATTTTCTATTATTACATTTTTGATGAGCCACATTTCATCTACAATGGGTATAGGAAAAGATGTTCTATATTCATTTTGGACTTCTGTCATGCTATTTTGTTCAAACAGACCTCTGGCTTCTATCTGAATTTCTGTTGACTCAAGTATCGGTTTTGCCACACCTTTTCTCAAGAATAAAACTTCCTTTTCTATTTTTTTAATTTAATTGTCTAATTAAGATGTCATTTCCTGCTGAAGAGTATATAAGGAAGTTGTTTTTTGGAATAAGCTGTTTCTGAAGAAGGTCACAAGAAAATAAAGTGATTGAAAGCGCTAACTACAGCTTCGTGTTGCTTGGTCAAACTGGTACTTCGTTCCTTTTTTGGTTTTGAGTGGAAAGATTGTGGTGCTGTTTCGTGTTTGTTTTATATCTACATTGAAGTTCCAGTAGTACCATATGGCAGCGGAGAATCTAACACAGGATGTGTTACTCAACTTGTCTACTTATTCCATCGGAGAAGAATTGATAGAAAATGGAGAGAGACAGGTTCTCTCCAAGTTGGACATGCAAAATCTAATAGCTAAAATGATAAAAGAATGTTTGGTAGAACTGAACGCCAAACAAACATCAAGTTCAAACAACGCCAGTACATCACGTGACAAAGTTGGGCGTGTAGACGTGAACTTTGCGAGTGATGGCATTTCGTTCAATGGAGTATCTGGTTCAGAGTCGATTGGAATTACTACTGAAAACAACATAGTATTCCGAAAAGCAGATAACGAAAGTGATGTGTGGGGATATGTTTCAAAAGAAAACGCTAATCCTTTCGTTAATGTAGACAACATTAGAGTCTCAAATAATGTAAGTACTGACAACGGAGACTTTATAAACTGTCGCAAATGTATTTTTGATTTAGAAAGAACTGTTTTAAAATATGTTTCTCTAAATTTGGAAATACAATATCTTGAAGAATGCGTTAAACGCCAGATTGTGCCACAAGGGTTACGCACAACTAAGTTTCCAAATTGCGTAACACCTGGCGACAGACTATGTTTAGACTTGATTAAATTGTATAACGATACAGGAATCAAAATGATGACACTGCTTATTGAACATTACAGAATTGATTTAGAGAAGTTAAAAGAGGTTATTCAGAGTTTGGATCAGAAAATTAAACGTTATACATCTTTTAAGAGCTTTCTGACTTTATACAACGGGGTAGAAGTTAAAGCTGATAGACAGAAAGCTACTATAGTGTCTCGTAAACAGCACAAATTAAAAAGAGACCTTTTAGCATATAAAGACAACAAAGCATATATAACAAAGGATGAAATTCGTATTGAAAGTCTGAATGAAACATCTAATAACAGAGGTGTTAATATAAAACCTGTTGAAACTTCGCTTAATCCAGAATGTAGTACAAATAGAACAAGTGAATCTACAAATAGTGTTACAAATCCTGATAATATGAACAATGATATATCGGGTACTAATGTGAACAATGGCAACAACAGTAACACTACAACATATGCTGAAGTAGCAGGTACATCAGCTGGCAATACTACAGTTCCTTTTATAGGGAACAACAGTCAAAACAAACGGACTACAAGGTTGTACAATGCCACCCAAAAAAAGTTCAAGCCCAAAGGAAAGAACAAGAAGAGGTGGTAGAGTCATTAGAGGTTGAATGTTATGAGATGGACATTCTGAATTTGTCAAATTTAACATTGTCTGAAGATGCCAAGAGCGTTTTAAAGAAGGGTTTTTCATTTATTCCATCTAATAATTTCAACATTGGGAAATTATTAATAGATTTTAGATTATAACCGAGAAAGTTAAATTTGAATTATATTATGCATGATGTAGCTGAATCAAATGAGGTGGAAAAAGGTGTTATAAAGAAACCAAGTACATATAATCCACCTTTATTAAATACATTACAAGTTTTCCAGAATTCTTGTGAGAAGGAGTTCAGGAAAGTCAAAAATAATATGCAAGATAAAAAATTGTCTGAAAATGAAATGAAAGCTCTAAGATCCTTAAGTAATGACAAAAATATCAGAGTGATGAGAGCAGATAAAGGTGGGAAAATTGTCATTATGAATTCAGTTGATTATGAGAATAATATGGAAATTTCCTTATCAGATTTTAGTACATATAAAATGGTAAAAATTGAATTTGTCAAATCAAAATACAATATGATAAACAGTTTATTATTTGATATGTTTAGTCAAGGTGAACTAGATATCAATAGTTATGAATATATGGTAATAGAAGAACCTAGAATGCCTAATTTATTCGGAATTCCAAAGATTCAAGAGAATAGTACAAACATTCCGTTTAGACCTATAATTTCAGCTAAGTTGTCTAAAACTGAAAACATCTCCATTTGGTTAGATAAAATATTGAATCCATTAGTGCAGAAATGTAAATATTATTTAAGAGATTCCTGGCATCTATTGGAAATTCTTAGAAATTTCAAAATTGATGATGACACACATATATTTTTTGGGACTTTGGATGTAAAAAGTTTATATACATCTATAGATCAAAATACTGGTATCGAATATATGAGAGAGTATTTAAATAGTAATTCTACCTTACCTAGAATAAAAATTAACACCTGTTGTAGTCTTATGGAAATAATATTGGAAAACAATTTCTTTTTATTTAACAAGAAATTGTACCAACAAATCTCAGGGGTAGCCATGGGTGCTAGAGTAGCCCCTGCATTTGCCAATATAGTAATGGCAAATTGGGAATTAAAATATTTAGAAAAACATTCAAATTTCCACAAAGTTAAAATGTATTACAGGTTCATAGATGACCTGATATTTTTGTGGTCAGGCAATCAAGTTGAGTTTGAAAAATTTGTGGAAGATTTAAATAAGACTACGTCTTTTTTGTATTTCAAGATTGGAGATTTTGGTAAGGCAATCAACTTTTTGGATATCAACATAGAAATTGATAGTGAAAGTAAATCTTTTGCAAGTAAAATTTACAGAAAATCTTGTTTTGCTAACCAGTACTTACATCGTGACAGCTTACATCCTATCCACGTGAAGAACGGTGTAATCAAAGGACAGTTTATTAGGTTAAGTAGGTTAACAACTAAAGAGGACACATTTTTGGAAGAAGGGAGAATTTTAAATAAATTGTTTCAAAAACGTGGCTATGACAGTAAATGGATTAAAAAAATAGAAAAGGAAGTTTTATTCTTGAGAAAAGGTGTGGCAAAACCGATACTTGAGTCAACAGAAATTCAGATAGAAGCCAGAGGTCTGTTTGAACAAAATAGCATGACAGAAGTCCAAAATGAATATAGAACATCTTTTCCTATACCCATTGTAGATGAAATGTGGCTCATCAAAAATGTAATAATAGAAAATTGGAAAATTATTTCAGGAAATAAAGATTTAGTGGACATTTTGGGGGTGGGCCCAAAATTTACTTTCAAGAAAGTCATAAATATTAGAAGTATGTTAGAATTTCATACAGAATCCAAAGTTTCGAGAGCTTGTGCTATTAAAAAGGGAACTTACAGTTGTCTTAATTGTAAGCAGTGCAGGTTCATTAGCAATACTTCGTTTGTTACTTTGGGAACATTTAATGAAACATTTTGGGCAAAACATTATTTCAACTGTAATAGTGAATTAATAGTTTATGTGGCAAGTTGTGTGACATGTAAACAGTACTATATAGGCAAGACAAAGAGGAATTTGAAAAGGCGTATTTATGAGCATAACTTAGCTATAAAAAAACGTGATCAATCTAATGCCTTATTCAGACATTCAAGTATTTGCAAAGAATTTAAGAAATTTGAATTCTTTGTATTAGATAAAGTTGATAATATTGCTTTTGGTGGGGATTTAAATAACATTCTAGAATGTAAGGAGGCATATTGGCAATTATATCTGGGAGCAGATAAGCCTCTTGGTTTAAATGATGTTATCAATTTAAAGTGTTTTTTAATGCATAGATAACTTCTTGTGTTTTAATATATGTAAAAATTCACATTTATATTAATTTATTCAATATATCATATATATGTATATATTTTATATTAGATGAATTTTCATATATTTTATTACAGTTTATATTATAGTATATTAGATATTTAATTTGTATAAATTTATAAGTTAAAAAATTGTCTAATTAAGATGTAATTTCCTGCTGGAGAGTATATAAGGAAGTTGTTTTTTGGAATAAGCTGTTTCTGAAGAAGGTCACAAGAAAATAAAGTGATTGAAAGCGCTAACTACAGCTTCGTGTTGCTTGGTCAAACTGGCACTTCGTTCCTTTTTTAGTTTTGAGTGGAAAGATTGTGGTGCTGTTTCGTGTTTGTTTAAAATTTAACCAATATTTAAAAATATTTTAAACTGTGATCTGTAACTGAACTACTATCAGAATGGCATAGTCTATGGAGAAAGTCTTCCAAATGAGTGGTAGTATTTATAGCATTTATAAGGAATACAATACAATAATCATCCAATAGTGGTACCTATTATAATGCATATGCTATATGGAATGACATAAGTTCTATTTTCAAAAACGTTTTAAGTATTTAGTGAAAAAAAGAAGTATTAAATAAAAAAAGAAAAAAAAAGACTACCCCACCTTTTTCCTCTGTGTTCTCTAATATGCCTTCCCAATATTTACCAATCTGCAAGATTCAATCAGACAAACTAGAGCAATGCTACAATGAAACAGTAAAAATTCACCAATAACCAGCTCTACAGGTCTCACTACTGTACACAGCCATTAAAAACATCAGCTGTATGGAGTTTCGGCAGTACCCAATGTATTCACAATTAGCACACCTCTTAACCTCTTAGCACAAGAAGTTTGGACAAAGCCAAAACAGTGGGGGATAAAGGCCCAAAAATAGGGATAAATTTTAAATATTGCTGTTATAAACTTAGAAAGTTGCTAGAATAAAAGGTTTTGAGTTATCTTGCATTTTCTGAAGGATTTGAAGTCTGAAACTCAAATGCCTGGCATTATTTAGTGATTTTAATTTTCACTGTTTGCAAGAAAACCACAAACGTTATGAGGAAGAGACCAAAAATATGAAGCAAAAATCTGGACATGCTATGAAAATCTGGGCAGCCAAGAGGTATGACAAACAGTTACTGTGCATAGCTTAATTCATGATCCTAACAGCTGTCATACCCTAAGAGAAGTACTCCAACTATATAAAACCAGTAGGCCCCTTCGCTCTAAAGATCAGCACCTTCTCCTCACACAAAGAACCAAGAATTTAGCAGGTGATGCGTTATACTATTATCTCAAAAAGCTGCAATGCGATTCCTACTGCACTTAGACTGTAGCAACCCTGACTAGATTACCTTGGTATCTAGGTACTCTCAACTTCTCTGCTGTAAATAACTTCCTTTCCTCAGCTATCTAGGTACTAGAAAAATTTCTTTTCATTTTTTTCTTTTTTACTTTCTCTAGCTCTAGAAACTCCTAACAAATTTCACTCATTATTTTTTCTCCAATTCTGCCTACATATCTAATGATTTTGTCATATATATTATAACC